>NW_019101840.1:0-4962 GCF_001856785.1 Myzus persicae | reverse complement strand
AGTTCTGTTGAATATTGTTGTAATTAATTTATTTATTAGTTTTTGATCCTGACATATTGATATTGGACGTGGTGGTCTGGAGAGACTCACTACAAATCTCAGAAGTGGGATTCGAGCGAGATATCCTATTGTTCCGGATTCTCAACACGTGTTTCAAATACCACATTGGAAGAAAATTGTCTAGTGAGACATCCTATTGTTTTGGATTCTCACGATTGATCTATTAAGAGTAAGTTGACGATATTGTTAATTGTTAAGTCAATTTATTGCTTTATAGCTGCGATGGCACATGTGGATATACATGGTAAGGATGATCATAACCTACAAAATTGTACCGACCATGATTACATTAGAAGTAGTGACGCTAACCACACTGATACTAGTGGTGCAACGGAAAGTGCGAATTTTTTTTCAATGTCAGCAAGTGTTGCCACACCTGCTACACGGAGTGATACTCGTAATTCGTTATCAAACTCTACAAATGATGTAAATGTTAACAACAGTTCGCCCCAACAATCGAACGTTATCAATGATACGAATTCTGTTGTGATGGCGCTAATTGAACAAAATCGATTACTTATGGAACAATTATTATTGCATCGTTCCACAACGTCAAGTCCGTCTGTTCAAAGCAATATATCGAACGGTTATTATGTAATGCCTGATTTCCATGAAACATTGTCAAACTTCATCGGAACAGAGTCAAACACTGAAGCATCGAATTGGATCAAGAGCCTTAACTCGACGGCTGATCTTCATAATTGGCCAGATTCTTTCAAATTGGAGATTATACGAACCAAATTTAAGGGTGCCGCTCACAATTGGTATCTTGGACGAACATTTCCAGACTGGGATCAATTCGAAAAACAGTTCAGAGAAACTTTTATTGGCACACAAACTTCAATAGTTGAACGTACGAAGTTGTTAATTGCTCGCCACCAACGGAAAAGTGAAACAATCATTGAGTATTTTCATGACAAAGCACGCATGTGTCGTGAACTTGAACTTAGTTTTTGTGAATCAAAGCAACAAATTGTCGAAGGATTATATTCACGTGAGTTATGTTTATACCTATTGAGCCGAAGTCATGTTCATGAAAACGAACTTTTGAATGACATTATTACTTTTATGAAAATAAACGATTCTCGAAACACACGGTTTAAGAATTCAAATCACCTATCACATCCAGAATCAGTAACTAAAACTAGTCATAGTCAACCTGAAGTAGCGACTAAACCATCCACCTCTAATGCGAATTCTAAGCAGTCAGCCCAAAAGAAGAAAACACGATGTTTCAACTGCGGTTCATTCGACCACATTTCAACAGGATGCACTCAACCGAAACGACAACCAGGTTCTTGTTTTGCATGCGGATCTATTGAGCATCAGATAACTGCCTGTCCACAAGGTAAATCAAAATCTCAAGCAGTCAAGACTCAAAATAGTTCCAATAGTACTGCAATGATGCTGCACCCGAAGGATATGGTAACACCTGCATATTTTATTAATATTGATTTAAGAATTGCTGATAAGTATGTCCCAAATGTTTTAGCTATGATAGATACTGGTAGTCCAGTGAGCTTACTTAAAGAGAATTTGTATCCTTTAGAATGTATTCCCCATATGCCTACAACTAATTCTGGTATTGTAGGAATTAATGGATCTGAACTTATTGTACTTGATCAGTCTTTTGTTGATGTATATCCTCCTGATTCTAGTGAACCGATTAATATAAAGTTGAATATTGTACCTAACAACACTATTAGCCATGACTGTTTGCTGGGTAGAAATTTTTTGTCACATCCAAGGGTCTTATTTACAATAAATGATGGGAATTTTGAGATTGAATTTAAACGTAGCGACATTATACCATTCAATGAGATATATAATTTAGAAATTAATAATGAACAATCTGACATTAAAGAGCCTGAATTTGACGTTGAAACAACACTACCATATGACACACAAAATAAAATTAAAGATGTTATTCTCACAAAGTATATAAACCTAGATACTACTAACCATGAATTGAATACTGTTAATGTACCTTTCTCTCAAATTAAAATTGAACTTAAAGATCCTAGTGTATTTTACTTCAATCCTAGACGTTTATCTTACTTTGAAAAAAATAAGCTACAGGATATTATTGACAATCTATTGAAGAATAGAATAATTAGATCCAGTTGTTCCGAATTCAGTAGCCCAATAGTATTAGTTAAAAAAAAAAATGGTGAACTACGTTTGTGTATTGACTACCGAGAACTGAATAAGAGGACTGTAAGGGATAGGTATCCTCTTCCACTCATTGATGATCACTTAGACACGCTGCGCGATAAATGTTATTTTACTTGTATTGATCTTAAGGATGGATTCCATCACATAGAAGTAGAAGAAAATTCTAGGAAGTTTACTTCATTCACAACCCCTCTAGGACAATATGAATACTGTAAAATGCCTTTTGGGTTATGTAATGGTCCCAGTAAATTCCAACGTTATGTGAATAATATATTTTCTGAACACATTAAAGCTAAAAAAGTTGTTGTTTATTTTGACGATATAGTGATTGCAACCAAAACAGTTGAAGCTCATTTAGAAATATTATCTGACGTTCTATCTCTCATGAAGTTGTATAAATTGCAAATAAGATTTGACAAAAGTCAGTTTTTAAAAAAAGAAATTGTTTACCTTGGTTATCTTGTTAATGCTTCTGGTGTACGTCCCAATCCCAGAAACATATCAGTGATATTAAACTATCCAATTCCATGCAATCAAAAAGCGCTCCATAGCTTTATCGGGTTAGCATCGTACTTCCGTAGGTTTATTCCTAATTTCTCTACCATTGCAAAACCACTATATGATCTTCTAAAGAAAGACACAGTATTTGTCTTTGGTGAAGACAAGTTAGCAGTTTTTGAAACCATTAAGCAAAAACTCAGTGAACAACCAATTTTATGTCTATATAATCCAAATGCAGAAACTGAGCTTCATTGTGATGCCTCGAGCTTAGGATTTGGATCAATTCTTCTCCAAAAACAATCTGATAATAAATTTCACCCTGTCTTTTATTTTAGCCAACGTACTACTAGTGTACAGTCCCGTTATCACAGCTATGAGTTAGAGATGCTGGCAATAATAAATTCAATAAAACGATTTCATGTATATTTGCAAGGCATTAAATTTAAAATCATAACTGATTGCAATAGTATCACATTGACCTTAAAGAAAAAAGATATAAACCCCAGGATTGCTCGTTGGGCACTGTTTCTACAAAACTACGATTATGAAATACAACATAGGTCATCTAACCACATGCAACACGTTGATGCATTAAGTAGGAACCACCATATACTAGTTCTAGAAGGATGCACGTTTAATCAAATGTTGGCAATAAATCAATGCACTGACCCAGCTATTAAAGAGATTTATAAGTCATTAGAAAATTCCGAAAATCAATTTTATGAACTTCGAAACGGGTTAGTCTATCGGAAATCTGATGCAAGATTGTTATTTTATGTACCAGCTAACATGCGTGACCAGGTCATTAGAAGTTGTCATGATGACATGGGCCATGTAGGTATCAATAGAACAATAGAACTAATCAAACGGGTTTATTGGTTCCCCAAAATGAATGATTATGTAAAAAGTCACATAGAAAACTGCCTAAAATGTATTGTATTTTCTCCAAAAGTTGGTAAAACAGAAGGGTTCCTTAAACTAATTGAAAAAGGCACCAAACCATTTCATACGATCCATATTGATCACTATGGACCTTTAAATAAAACTGTGAAACATTTTAGATATATATTTGTTGTTGTTGATGCATTTAGTAAATTTTTGACTCTATACCCAGTTCGTACAGTTAATACCAAAGAAGCTTGTTCCAAATTAATTGAATATTTTTCATATTATAGTAAACCTATCCGTATAGTATCTGATCGTGGATCTAGTTTCACATCTCATGCTTTTAAAGAATTTTGTGTTGTTCATGATATTAAACATGTCCTTATAGCTGCTGGTTCCCCTCAGGCTAATGGCCAAGTTGAACGTTATAACCATACACTTAAGGTTATGTTATCGAAAATACTTCATGAAAAAGATCAAAATTGGAACCAACATTTAAACAAAGTTCAGTTTGCCATTAACAATACTTTTAACCGTACAATAAAAAATACCCCTAGTAATCTTTTGTTTGGTATGAACCAACATGGTGACACACATGACTATTTAAGACTGATATTAGAGTCAGACAATAAACATAATAATGAAAGAGACTTGGATAAAATTAGGCAGGTTGCCCAAGACAACAACTTAGACTCACAAATTAAAAACAAAGCATATTATGATTCAGGACATCGTCCAGCTCATCAATATTCCATTGGTGACCTAGTGATGATCAAAAATATTGATACCACCACTGGATATAGTAAAAAACATATTCCTAAGTTCAAAGGACCTTACAAGATAAAAAAAGCTTTAGGTAATGATAGGTATGTCCTCACTGATGTTGAAGGATTCCAGGTAACTCAAATCCCCTTTAATTCAGTTTATGAAAGTAAAAATATGAAACCCTGGATTAAGATTTAATTATCTTATATTGTCAAACCTCAATTGTATTGTATTTTAATAATTTGTTTTACATTGTTATATTAATTTATGTAATTGTTATATAAAATATTGTTCTGTTAACTGATATTTTATTTATCAAACATGTTATGATTTAATTATTTTCATAAAAATATTGTATTGTATTGTATTTTATTTTACTTTGTACTATCTATTGTATAATTTTAATTTTAGTTTTATTTTATATTTTGTTTTAAAAAAAACTGTGATGAGTGGGGTCCACTCAAGGTCAGGACGGCCGAATTGTAGTAATATTATTATTTATTACCATTACTTTTATTATTACTATTATTTTAGTTAATTTCTTTACTGATTGGTGGCGCCACAGTACATGCTCTC
>NW_019101839.1:0-4968 GCF_001856785.1 Myzus persicae | reverse complement strand
GCGATTGTTCGGCATTTGCAATTTGTTATTGACGGCATCGACATAATATTGTAATCACCATACGAATACACGAACGACGAACACTTAACAAGAAAATAAGGTAACTGCTAATTACTAATTTCTAATTGATTTAATTTACAAATATTATTGTTTAATATAAAGTGAAAAATGAAAATATTAAAATGATCTGATTTTTATTTGACGCACTACACAAATTTTTATACTTACAAATTTACAATGTTTGTATACACTAGGTATACATAATACTAATGCTGATATTAATGTATTTTATTTTTATATAATATTATTTTAAACAGATCACAATTATGACTTCTAAAAAGCAACCCAATATTCAGTCTTTTTTCAAATCTACTACGAATGTTTTACCTACACAAGAAAAACTTGATAATATACAAAATAAAACAGATTCAGTAGTTTTAATATCAGATACTAATAGCCCTACATCGTCTGTGTCCCATATAAATAGACACGATATTTTCAATTACGTCAAAAGAGTATTGACTCAAAATGAAATACACGATATATTAAATTCAATTTGGATTCCCGATGTAAATTATAATTTTCCTGTGAAAATATTTATTGTTGGAAAAGATAAAACTACTAAGCGCTTGAAATTTCAATATAAATGGTTTGCTAGCTTTCCTTGGTTAGTGTACTCTGATATAGACAATGGAGCGTATTGTAAATTTTGTGTAGCTTTTTCAACTAATTTTGCTGGAATTAATAACCAAACATTAGGATCATTAGTTACAAAAAAGTATGACAACTGGAAACATTCATTAGAATATTTCAAAAATCACTCGCAACTAGAGTACCATAAAAAATGTATATTAGATTCAGAAAATTTTTTAAATATTATTAAAAATCCCACTTTATCAGTAGACAAACAAATTGATATTGGAAGGAAAAAAGAAATAATTGAAAATCGTAAAAATATCATTCCTGTTGTTGAGGCAATTATTTTGTGTGGTCGGCAAAACATGGCATTAAGAGGGCATCGTGACTCTGGAAACATTTTAAAAACATTCTCAGATGACAAACAAAATAATGACGGTAATTTTAGGGCAATTCTTCGCTATAGGGCCCAAGGTGATAGTGATATGAGATCATATCTTGAAAGTTCTGGTACCATTAAGTACACAAGTTCTACTAGTCAAAACGAAATAATCGATTCCTGTAACAAAGTATTATTAAACAAAATAGTTTCAAGAGTAAACGAAGCAAAGTGTTTTTCTGTTCTCGCTGACGAAACGGCCGATGTGTCGGGTATAGAACAGGTATCTTTGTGTGTCAGATATGTAGAATTAAACACCCTTAAACTTCATGAAGATTTTTTACAATTCGTTCCTGCTGTTGACATGACAGGAAAGGGATTAGCAAAATTAATAATTGACAATCTGCAACATTTTGGCATAGATACGACATATTTACGTGGTCAGGGGTATGATGGGGCGGCCTCCATGTCGGGTAAATTTAATGGCGTTCAAGCTCATATTAAAGACACACATCCCTTATCAATTTATGTACACTGCTCAGCACATGTGTTAAACCTAGTAGTATCTAAATCATGTAGCGTGACACAAATAAGAGATTGTTTAGCAACTTTAGGAAAAGTTCGCGACTTCTTTATTTTTCCAAAAAGAAAATCAATTCTTCGATTTCATATTGAAAATTCATCAGAAACATCCACAAAAAAATCATTGAAAAGAAGTTGCGAAACTAGATGGATAGAACGATTTCACGCAATAAACGATTTTATAGAACTTTATGAGTATGTCATTGAAGCATTGGATACAATTTCAGAATGGGACGATAACGATACTTCGAATAAAGCAAGACGTCTTAGAAGTTCTATTTTAGATATAGAGTTTTTGATATCATTATTCGTATTGAACAAAGGTTTTAGTATAGGTTTACCACTTTCAAAGTTCCTACAAAAATCAAATATCGATCTTAAATTGGCTGTACAATTAGCAAATGATACAAAAAAAGAATTACAAGAACTTAGAACACACGTCGATGATGTTTTTAAAAAAATATTTGAAGAAGTAAAAGTAGTAGCCGAAAAATTCGATATTGAAATTAAAATTCCGAGATTATCAAAAAAACAAACTAATAGAAGCAATATACCATTAAATACTCCGGAACAATATTATCGAGCATCAATTTTAATTCCTTATCTTGACAAATTTATTACAGAGTTAGAAGAAAGGTTCAATGTTCATCGATCGATTTTATCAGGTTTCGATTCTCTATTTAGGGAAAATGGTCCCATTGAAGATATTATAATTCTTTCAAATAAATACAATGCAGATTTACAGAATGATGGAACTCAAAATGAAATTATTGAAGCAGAGTACAAATTATGGCAGAGAAAACTCATGCAAACAACAGAGAAACCAAATAATGCTCTAGAGGCTATGGCTATGTGTAACCAGTCAATTTATCCAAATATATTTAAACTTCTTCAAATCTTAGTCACGCTTCCTGTTTCCTCTGCAACAAATGAAAGAACATTTTCAAACTTAAAAAGATTAAAAACATATCTAAGGAATTCTATGTCAGAGGTAAATTATTATAAACTTAAAAAATTATTCTTGTAATTTACAATTAATAAAATATTTTATTTATTTTTTTGTTTATAGGGAAGATTGAACGGTTTAGCTATGCTATCAATAAATAAAAACTATTCAATAAAACCAGAAGAAGTTATTGAAGAGCTGGCGAAAAAAAAAAGACGTCTACCTTTTTTATTATAAAAACTATTAAAACTATTAATTGACATTTCACATTTGTATTCATAATAATAATGAAATATATAAATAATATCATTATTAAATCATAACTCGTATGTATTTTTTTTATAATATTATAAGCTTATACTTAATATTTAGACCTCCCCCCCCCCATAAAAAAATTGAAAATACGCCACTGAGTGTATGAATCTGTTACAAAAAGAGTAGTATGTTATCTTTGGGGAGAAGGAGATGCTAACAGAGGTTGCAATGAAATAGCCACTTGTATGCATGATTACTTAATGGATATAGACAAAATAAAATCCATTAAAACTATTGCACTCTATTGTGATTCCTGCTGCGGTCAAAATAAGAACCATGTCATGATTGGAATGCTGAACAAATTTATTAATAAAGCAAAATATGTGACTTCAGTCAAAATCACTTATTTGGTACCAGGGCATACCTATATGCCTGTTGACGCGATTCATTCTACTATTGATAATTTTTTAAAAAACAGAACTGTTTGGGCACCATCAGAGTGGCCTACTCTGATAGCTAATTCAAGAAAAAATCCTGGTCCACTTGAAGTAAAAGTGATGAAGTTCAATGATTTCTTTGACTGGAAGACATTTACTAGTTCAGTTATGGGAAAGACCTTAATGACTGATAATAAAAAAGTTGTTAAAATCACAAAAATGAAAAGTGTTCAGATCACTAAAGGAGAAGGAATACAGGTGTTTTTTGATGAACAATTTGAAAATATTATGATTCAACATTCTCCTAGAATAAGAAAATCAAAAAAGGCAAATACTGAAGTTTTAGTGGAACCACAACAACTCTATTCATGCCCAAGAAAAATAACATCACAAAAGTATTTTGATTTAATAAAACTTTGTAAACAAGAAATTATACCAACAAGGTTCCATGATGAGTACAAAAATTTAAGCCATGACAAAAATATTTTGGGTATGTTAACAGAAACTGACGAGGAAGATGATGTTTTAGAAGAAAAAGATTGACTTTGAAATAAGAAAATAATATTAAAAAATATGATAGATTTATGTTACAGTTTTACAGTTTTACAGTTTTACAGTTTTACAGTTTTATTGCAATTAATTTATTAAAACTAAGTATTAAGTATTATATTTTATATTTTAATCCTCTAATCTAATAAGTACTTTTTATTTTATGTCTGTAAAATGTTCATTTTATGTCTGTTTACTCATTTGAATTGTGATATTGTTATTTTTTGTTTTATTAATATAACTGTAATATTTATAAGTTAAATGTGTTAATAAGATACCTACAGATGATTTATATAATTCACTACACATTTTAACATAATATAACCAAAATACTGGTATATATATTATTATAACTAAGTATTAATTAGATTTAATTTCCTATTAATAATATTATGAACTAAAAAGACTTTAATTGTGATAATATTGTTATTTTAGTATTTTAATTTTACTTACTTTAAAAATAAAACCAAAAAGACTTGGAAGCCTGTTATATTTCTTACATTATACCTAATTATGTTTAAATTCTATGTCATATTTTATATTACAGGTAAATATTAGAGTAAAGTTTAATAGAAAACATATTTTTTGAATTTCTCAGTAATTTTTGAGAAAATAGTGAGGACCATAATATTAATATGAATACATACCAAGCTATGCTTATGCATGTCTGTCTTAGTTGAGGGTAATTAATACCAAAAAGTAACAGATAATAAAATGTATATACAAATAATATGGTTAATAGACAAACAACCATCATAGCCATAATATTAATATTTACGAAGGGAGGGGGGGGGGGGATATGATAGATAAAGAATATGAAAAATAAAAATTTACTTATAATTAATTGAGTTATACAATAACTTATTTAATAACTTTGAAACTAAAATAATATTATAACATTTCAACAAAGTGCGTTAAAAGACTAGTGTAAGCGCCATGCATTAATCAACACAACATTTTATTTGTAAGCGCCGAAAGTGAAAAGTGTAAGCACCATTGAGCTATATTCGAACATTTATTTTATTGTAAGCGACATAAGTTACACAATATTAAAAATATTATTTTTATCCCGTAATTGTATTTTCGAAATAATTTTTTTATAACTACACATATAATTTTCATGAAAATCCATCAGATATTCGATTTTTAAAGTGTTTTTTTTAGTTCCTGTAAAAGTGTAAAAT
>NW_019101838.1:0-4977 GCF_001856785.1 Myzus persicae | reverse complement strand
ATTCATGTGTTCATGACTCATGAAATTATGATAATAAAACTGTTAAATATTATTTTATACGTCGGTGAACTGTGCACATTACTACGTAACTATAACTTGGATATTTTGTATAATAAAATTATATAAATAACAAGACAAGTGCTTAATGCTTATCTCAGTATTATCGATAGTACACGACACGCGTATGCCGTCTCTCATGACTAAATAGATAGGTATGATCCAAGTGGTGGCCATACGATAGTATATTTGAATCGCTAAAGGTCGACATGCAGTGTCACCACATTACTAATAATTTACTATTGTATTCAAATATTTGATGATTAATTTATTATAATTTATTGTATTTATATTTATTAATTATAATTTATAACTATAGTTACTATAGTATAGTATTATAATCCAATCCACTCAATGATTAAAAACATAAAAACTTAACTTAAATAAAGCGAGAAGTTGATCGTGTTGATGTTACTCTGCGTCTCTGCTGTACATTAGGTTCTAACTTCTAACCATTGACTAAATAATATAGTTAGGTTCTAACTGTTGTGTGGGTCATTTTTCTTTTGCTTTTTGCTTCTTGTTCATAGATGCAACATTCCATACTCTAGTACTGCTTTAGTATAGGTAAGTTCTTAAACCTTTTTTTTTTGCTGACTACGTTATTTAGTATCTAACTAATAAAAACACACATCAATACTCAATGAAAAAATATTTTATTTAAATTAATATATTACTGTTTTATAAAATTACAAAATACCATTGAGTAAATAATATATACATATAAATATATAGTATAAACAGTGTTTTTTTAAACACTAATAAAACAGATGCATTTAAATTTTAGATAATTTAATTTAAAATAAAAACATGATTTAAATGAGCATACAAACTAAAGGAATATAATATATATATGTATAGGTATACATATTATACATATTATATTATTGGCCTTTGAAAATAATTAATTTATTGTACCAATGCCGCAAAGATATTGTTTCTACTACTTTTACACAAATAATGAATTTTAGTATCAAAATAAATAGATATTATAGATTTAATTAACAATATAATATGGTTTGTTAGGGGATCACTGTCATGTTGATGGTAACTTATATTTTTAAATGGACAATTTGTAGTAAAATAAGATAACACTTTAGTCTCAACTAACAGTTTATTAACTGGTTTTTTTTCACTATAATATTCCTTAATGTATTTTTCAGTGATCATACATATGGATATGACATCTTCACTTGGATAGGATAAACCTCCTTTAGTTTTAATATTAATAAGAGAATTTAAAAGGTCTTCTTTATTTCCTACTAATGCTGATTCACAGACTTCACAAAAAAGTTTTTTCTCTAATTTATGTACAACAAATCCAGCTAAGTAAATAACTACTTCTTTGGCAAACATACTAAGACCTAAATTACTAGTTACCAAATAATCGTGATCTTTAAGATGATAATCTTCTTGTTCAAATTGAATATTTTGTTCTTTATAAAAATTAACATTTGTATTATTAATTATATCAACAGGATCTTTAGTGCTAGACCAATTAAGTATACCTATTTGTTCTAATGGAATACAGTTACCTAACCCACCATCTCTAACCTCTGCATGTATTAATAACTTCTTAAAGGCTGATTTAAACTGTCTGGCTGTCGGGTTGTTGTTGTGTCCTCCATGTGCCCTAATGGAACCAAATAAAAGTTCTATATGATCTTGGCTTAATTTATAGAAAGGCAAGAAAAGCAAAGCGTCAGAATCAATCAATTTTTTTTTTAAATTTATCAAACTATTAAAGCACATTAAAAAACCAATAAAACCAGTTTTTCTCTGAGAATTAATTACGAGTTCCCCATCGGAAAATTTTAAAGCCTTTACATAAGAAAAAAATTCCTGAATAAAAGAAAGAGTACAATTAAAATTTGACATGCATAATGCTTTTTTTTTATCAAAATCATTAATTTTTCTTGAATTTAATATATCAAAAGCGTCATTAAACATTAATATGAACCTAACAGTAGCATCACAATCATTGAACTCTTTTAATTTCAAATTATATTTACAAAATTTTAAGGCATCTGCAACAGATTTACTTAAGAGTTGAGTGGCAAGATTCACTTTCATTTTTTTTTTAAAGTAAAATATGTGATTTTTTTTAAGTCTGTTTGCTAAATGACAATTTTCATTTTCTTGTAATTTTAACAATTTTTTTAAATAATCAAAGCTAATTACTTTTCCTTCGTCATCAATTATGTTACCCTTTTCACCAAATGTATTTCGAACTAATTTTATCATGTGGTCAGGGTCTGGTATAATATTAATAGGAGGATAATCATGCAATGAAAAATCCGACTTTAAGTTATTAGTGTCGAAGTTACAACCCAAGTTTTTAACCATGTTGATATTAGTGGCACAACCATCAAAAGTAAGACTTATAATATTCACTCCAGTTGTCATTAATTGATCTAAACAGCGTTCCATCAGTTCAGACTTTTGAGAGCTACTTAAATAATTTGTTAAAAAGTTAGCAATTGGTAGTTTCCAAGATTCATTTACAGCAACTACAACAAAAACCAAGCATTCTGAAGCCAATTCTACACTTTCATTGTTAATCGCTGTACCAATGTCAATGTATCCATGATATTGTTGGCCATCCCACTCTAAATGTTTTCGAATGGCCATTTCATCCATAACAAGTGCACAGTATATGGGTTTTGAGGAAATGGAACATTTTAATTTTAAAGCATTTAAAGCTTCACTACTTATACCTGGCTGAGCATCAACATGTGCATACCATTTAGAGAGTGTGCGTGGATCTGGTAAAACACTATTAAACTCGTGTCTAATAAATTTGTAAGCTCTTGGCGAAAAGAAGTGTAAAGAAATAGCAAAGCGACGTAATTCCATACTATACTTACGAGTAAGTTTTTCTCCAGAATTTTTTTTGGTTAATCTAGTGATTAAATCAGTATGTTTACCAAAATTGTCAAGTAAAACTTTTGCTTCATCGTCATGTATCATATTTTTTTTTGTTAATGATTCAATTGTTGTCTTCAGAGAAATAATTTTCTTTTTTTGGCGTTTAACCATTTGGTTTAGTAATTTAATTTTTTTGTTCTTAACAGCATTTTCGTTCATTAATGACACAATGTGACGTTTAAGATATTGACGTTTTGGAGTATCTTTTTTGTCAACTTGAACTGCTTCAACAATTGATTTTTTGGAATGATTTACCTATTATTTATTACAGTAAATAAATACAGCAATAAGCTACTCATTTGTTTCAATTCTAATAAAATGTTTGCAGTTATATGTATGAACATAGCACAGTTCTAACCATTGATTAAAAACAAAAAAAAAAAAAATGAAAAACTATCTTATTTACTTACTTGTTTCTTTTTTATAACAAAAGAAGATTCATTATCTTTATCAATTTCGTTATTCTCTGTCCTGTTATTATCGTCCAATATGGCTATACCAGTGACAGTTATTTCCTTTCCAACCTATATTATTATTAACATAATATTATTATGTAAATAATTAAGTTTTAATTATTTTTAAAACAATAAAATATGATAGGTACCTTAACATTTTTAATTTGAAGATTATTATCTTGACAGCTTAAAAATGGTTCAGTGCATGATTCCTGAAAATAAAATAAACACTTTGTAAAAAAAAATGATTAAAAAATAGTGTAATTTAATAATTTCAATCCAATAGTACAAGTTTTACATAGTACCTAATTATGTTGAATACAACTTTAAATTGTCACATGATATATAAATAGTTAAAACATGTAGAGTTAATTAGTTACTTGTAATGAAGATGCAGCTGTATATGATGTACATGGTTCTGGAATTGTTGTTGCTGCAGTACAAGTTTTGATTGTGTTCGTTGGGTATATCTGTCTTGGCTGATTTTTTAATTAAACAAAATTAAATTTACTATAAAATGTATATTTAAATAAAATTATTCCATCTAATGATTATTCTTACATGTTTTACACGCTGAACAACAATAGAGGGAACTGAATTTGGTTTTATTTGAACAGATTTTTTATAAAAATCAAAACAATGTTTTTCAAAGTGTGAAGAACAAATAACCGAATTCTTATTCACTTCACTTATTGCATACCATTTAGAGCCAAAATCTAACCAAATTGTTCGTTGAGTTTCATCACTAGGTATCCTTAACAATAAATATTTTGTATTTTTGTTAGTCAGACGTGGTATATATATATATATATAAAGTATGAACCACACATTAAAAAAATTATTTGCATGAACTGTAAATAGGCAGATTTGGGGAGATTAGGGATCTTTTTGTCCTTGAAACCTTTTTGGCTCAAGCCCTATGCATTTTGGGACCCTATTTACGTCCATGTAAGCAATAAGCATGAAACGTACCTGTGAAAGGAAATTTTGTCAACTTTGCTAGACTCGTTTTTGGTCCTACCACAAAAAGCGCAACTGACCATTTTGTAAAAATTATGCACAACAATTACAAAATAAATAGTTTGTAATAGCTAACGTAGCTCATTAAGTATTATAATTTAAAATTTATAACATATAATATAAATTATAATTTATGAATTTATAATATGTAAATATAATATATATGTATACTATAAATATCTCATATCTCTAATAATAAACAATTATTATCATTATGCAGAACGCACTACGCTGCCATCTAGTTTAAATTTTTTCAATTAAAGGTTGCACGAATTATGTTTAGTTGATTCATATCAAAGTATATTATGGTAATATAGGTAATGGCCTCTCCTTATATTATTTACTCAATGGTATGATCATGGCTTAAATATATTTAAGCCATGGGTATGATCACATCTTTACTGATACGCACATTCCCCTTCAGACCCAGCCATAACTCAGTTCTCGGCTTCTCATTGGCTATCCATATTATCAAATATCAAAAGTTTTTATCTATTTAGTCATGGTCAACAGTAAA
>NW_019101837.1:0-5105 GCF_001856785.1 Myzus persicae | reverse complement strand
TTAACTTAACAATTATACACAATGAGTCAGTATAAATTTACTTCTGCGCTAAGGGAAAATCTAATTTCCGAAGTTCAGTTGAGACCAATTTTGTGGAATGATCGACTAAAAGATTACAAAAACACAGAAAAAACCAAAAAAATATGGGCTGAAGTGGGTGCAATTTGTGGTTTGACAGGTAAGTAACTAGTTAGTAGTTGGCAATACATTTCTGCTAAGTATTTTATAAAATATATAGATATAAAATAGCCAGAAGCTAGTATTTTTTATTGTTTGAATACCTACATAACCTACCCCACCTACGTAGGTACATCGAACATGTATCTTATATGAATAATATTAAAAATATTAATTATACATATTATGTATAACTATTATTTTTACTTTCTGGTTTTAGAATATTATTTTTGCATTACTAATAATACAAATCTGAACACGAAAATACTTGAAAACAAAATAATAATTATATTTTTGTTTTGTAGTACAAGTTATTAAGTATAAAATTATAAAATATAAATACAAGTTAAAAATATAACAAAATAAAATAAAACGAAATAGTTATTTTTATCGAGGACCTAAAATAATAATAGTACAACAATACCTAGTTATTTTTAAAGTGATAATTACATTGACTGATAGTACAAAGTTAAACTGCAGAAAAATGTTTTGTAACATTAAAATATTAAATTATCAAAACTGAAATGATATATCCTTAAATAATAATATAATATAAATTAAAATATTAAATTAGACAAGTATAAACTAATATTGTAACTAGGTAATAATAAATATGCGTATATTATTATTTAAATATTTTATTCTGTTTTATTAATTAAGTATATTAATGTTCTATAAAAAAATTTGCGAATTTTTCTCTCACTTCTTTTGCTTGTTGTGAATAATTTGGGTTCCTTCCTTCAAAATTATTTTCTATCTCGTTTTGTTGACTTCCTTGATTTTGGGTTATGTGGTAATAGTCAATATCATTATCCCCATCTTTTGTCCTTATCAAATTTTGTAAAATACAAATACATTTTATTATTACTGCAGCTCTCTTTGAATCAACCTCAATATCTTTTCCTAGAATTCTCCATTTTGTTCTCATTATTCCATATACGCATTCTATGCATACCTAAACCATAACCGAACCTAACCTGCCGATAATCTATTATTAAAATTTTCTTTAATTTGATTCAAATTACGACTAGGATAAGGTCTTAATAAGTACGATTTTAATGGATAAGCTTCATCTCCGATAAACACAAATGGTGCTTCAATGTTTGTTCCTGGTAGATTTTGGTTCGGTGGTATATTTAAACTATTTGATTCCAAATGTTTGAATAACGATGAAGAGGCAAATGTCCCACCATCGCTTTGTTTACCTCTTGCCCCTACCTCAATGGTGATAAATTTCTTTTCTGCATCGGCTACACCTTGAATACCAACGAAAAATATTTTAAGTAATTAAAATGACTTGTACCGGAATTAGCAGGACATTTAATTTGACAATGTTTGCCATCAATAGAGCCCAAACAATTCGGAAAATTCTACCGCTTGTAATAATCAGTTGCTATTTTTTTCCATTGTTCTTCTGTGGGGACTGGCATGAACTCTTCAACCAACTCTTCCCAAATAACTTTACATGTCTTATGAACTATTTCAGACACTGTTGACACTCCCATTCTCATAGTTACTGCCATATTTCTAAATGTTAGACCAGTTGATAAATACCTAAAAATATCAGTATATTATAGAGTATTATTATTTATAAATAAGGCTAGAGGAAGTGGTTACATTTGCATACTTTTTTTTTTGGCTATTAAATGTATTGCTAAGTAAGCTTTAAATTAACTTAACGACCCTAGGAACTTAGAAAAAATATTAAAAGTTTAAAGTGCATATTTTTCCATATTGAGTGATTTTGTAGTTTAAGAGCATATTTTTCAATTTTATTCAAATTTTATAAATTGTTAACGTATACTTCAAGTCTTCAACTTATTAATAACATTTTTTGTTGCGTTTGTTAACACGATAACTAGTTTTAACCAGTTTTTGACTAAATCAACTTTTTTATTTTGCTGTAACTTCAAAATTAAAAACACTTAAATATTTGATTATAATATTGTGAATAAAGTTATTAATATATTATATCCTATTTAAGTGGAACCTTGTTTTAAATTTTCAAAGTTGAACATTTTATACATTTTTAACTAAACTACGAGATATTTTAAATTTTAAATTTGATTTTTTTGTCAAAATTTGAACTTTAAATATGCTTATATAAAAAAATTGTGCCTACGTATTTTCAATATTTTTCATCTGTTATAGTAACAATATACCAGAACCTTTGGATTAAATGTTCACTGTTTTTTACCCAACAAACAACATTTTATTTACAACTATAGAAAAAAAAACTAAAATAATTGGAAACTAAAAATGTTTATAAACAGCTCAAAATAAGTCAAAATATTTTTAAAATGTTATGGTGTATAGAAAATGATACACACATCATTGTAAAATCAATCTTTCATCAATCCGCTCAGAATCTAAAATTGTAAGAAAAAAATAAGATTTTTCTATTATAAACGCATACGCATATTCAGTACCTGTTAACTGCATTAAGTTCCGAGGCCAATACTTATAAATTATATAATGTACCTACCTATATTATAAAAGTGATACTAATAAATTATATTTAATTAAATATCATAAGCCCGGATCTATTTCTATAAAGAAATTTAAATATTTTTTTATTATAATATTTTTACTACTTAAAAAATTGTTACCTATTTTTTTTAAAAATAATAATAGGTGAAATGGCTAAATCTAAATGGAAAAATAGTAAAGACACTTTTAGAAGAGAATTACAGAAAGAACCGATAAATCGCTCCGGGGCCAAAGGTCATGACAACTTCGAATGGAAATCGAAGTGGCCTTTTTTCAAAATGATGCTATTCTGCAGAGATGTTTTGTTACCAAGTCCAACATCGGGAAATCTACCAGATCTAGAAAATGATTTAGAAAATGACACACAATAAAATACAAGTTGTACAAGTTGGGCCGACGATACTGATGTTGAAGTTGATGTGAACTCAGAACACGCTGAATACTCTGAAAGATCACCAGATACCTTGGACAATGAACATTTAGCTAATAATATTTTGAAAAAGAAAATGAAAAAATCTAGTAAGATCGACGAATCGAATATAGACACGTTTTTGGCTTTGGAACAAAAAAAAATTAAAATTTTGGAAAATGCACAAAAAAATGAAAATCAATTTAACAATGATCCAGACTACCATTTTCTGATAAGTTTACTTCCATATTTTAAGGATTTGAATGCTCTGGACAAATGAAGACCTGGGGGCAACAAAAGGACATCTCCAATAAACTAAATTTTTCAGGACGAACAAATAACTATTTTAAAATTAAAATTATAACTTTAAAATTTAACAAAAATCATATTTTGATTTAAATTTAATTATTATAATAGAGACCAATACTTAAATGATGAAAATAAAATTTTAAAATAGTCAAAACCAAAAAATAAAACTTAGGAGATGTCTGGTTGTTGCATCGTAATATAATTTACAAAGTTATATTTTGATAAATATGTAATATTTTTATTATTATAAAATTTTTCTNACTAGGTATATTGTTTAACTTAATTTAATATATTTTAGAATGTGTGTGTTTTCCCAAATAAAAATAATTTATTATTATTATTTATATATAAATAAATAAAACTTTTTATCAGTGTACTTTTTTATGATAACACATAATATTTTTAAACAAAATATTGAAATAAAATAACTTATGACTTTATATAACAAACAATGAGCAATAAAATATGGTAAGTTCCACATCCACATATAAAAAACATGTTCATTTACTTAAAAACAAAATCAACAAAATATAAATGAAAGTAAAATCTTTTAAAGCATAATACCTAATACATAATAAATTATATTGAAATAAAATTTCATTAAACAAAATATTGAGATAAAATATGGTAAGTTCCACATCAACATATTACAAACAAGTTTATATAAAAACAAAATCAACAAAATATAAATGAAAGTAAAATCTTTTAAAACATAATAATACATTATTTTTAAATAAAATCTCAGTTTTAAACTTAATGACTATAGTAAAAAGTTATATAATAAATACTTTTTTTTATAAATATAACAAAATATTGAAAAAAAAACAAATGAAAGTCAAATCTTTAAAAACATAATTATACATTATTTTTAAATAAAATTTTAGTATTAAACTTGATATTCTTATTTTAATCAGTCTTCATCAATTAATGCTTCAGTATGTTCATCTTCACCTGATCTGAGATTTGAATAATACCATAAATATTCAGAAGGAACATACTTAGATGCAAGATCTCTCACATCTTTCAGTTTAGCTTCTTTAATACTCAATGGACCATTGTATAATAAAGAATCATTTGTTGGTAGGCTCAATGTAGTTTTAGGTTTTTGAAGTATAAAATGATCTTTGGCAGTAGAATGTACAGATACACTTGAATATAACCCATGTTGTGTGTATTCTATAAAACGGTAAGTTAGAATAGAAAAACTTATTTTGCTCCTATTATTGACAGTTTTTTTAAACAAAGCTTTGGTATGTTGGGAGTAATTCAATATCATATTTTGTTCAACATCAATTACTTTAAATTTTTTACACTTATCTTGAACTAGATTTTTATAAGTTGACGGTAAATAAACACGCTCAAGTTTTCTTCGTCGTTTTTCTATTATACCAAAAGCCCGATCGCATGGCAAAAAACTATGACCCGGCTCTGGGTATCTGTGAATTATTTTTGTTATCCCGTAAATTTTGTTGGTCGTTATTGTATATAAAAATTGTGTTAACGCAAAATTTTTATTTTTGGCACTACAGTTATCCGAAAAAAGATATACTGTTTTTACAGATCGATCCATAATGTTAGAAAAGTAATGATTTAAGAAGCTTATAACTTCATTTTGACCTTTATGGGCTGTAGCCTCGTCATACATAAAAAAATAAGATTTTCCACTTCTTCCGGAATGTATACAGAAGTTGTAGACCCATAGTTGTCTTTTGTAAAAGAC
>NW_019101836.1:0-4980 GCF_001856785.1 Myzus persicae | reverse complement strand
TGAATCGTTTGATAATTGGAAGCCCGTTTCATGGACAACTAATCGATTCCCAGCCTTCCGAAGAAGGACATTCAGTATCTCGGAATGCTGAAATTATTATTGAAGTTACACGAAGTTTAAAGAATACATATTGTCTAAAGTAGAAGCATACCATAAATATCTCAATAAATATATGTATAATATACATCATTATAATAATATGCATAAATAATATTATCATTTCAGGCACGGGTTAAGTGATATACAATGTGCCAAAGACTTAACGAATGTGAAACTAACCAGGACAACTTTGAGTGAGATGTGTACTCCAGAAGACTATTTCAATACTCTGTGTGTACAGAAGTACCTTATTTATCGTAGTCCTGACGGTTCTTGTAACAACTGGAAACGTTCCTCTTTGGGAAAGGCCACGTCACCTTATAAACGTTTGCTGTTTCCAATCTACACAGATGGTAATATTTCTTAATCGCTGTTATGACGCATATCACCCGTAACCAGTGTTCAGAACGTTCACTAATATATAGTGAATGCGTTTACGTACATTTCCCAATAAAAACTAGAAATAATTTAATATGTTTGATTACACATATCAGTGTTGCCAGAAAATTCCTAGATATCAAATATTATTATTTTAAATTTTATCTTCTATGATTGTATCCTGGAGTGATCACTAATAAGAAAAAAATACTAAATAATTTTATTACATATTAATATATTATAAATTATAATTATTATAGTTATATATATTCTGTGGTCGTGCTAAAAGGTTATAATCCAATGTTATTAGGTATCATTCAAATGAGAGTTAAATGAACGTAAAAAGTGTAATTATTGAATTAAAATCCAATTGTTCTTTCCAAACGCTGTCCATAACATATATACTTTTTAGTGTATATTTTTTCTAACCCATAACATAATATAAAATTTTTTTTATAAAAAATATTAAGATATTCATAGTACATTAGTTCTTTCCCTTATAAAATGCGCTTTTTAGTAAACATATTATATGATGTTTTATAATTAACATTCATAAGGATCTAATAATGATTTGATTTCATTAATCGTTCATATTAGGTATTTACGATATGTCAGAAAAACTGCCCAATCCTAGACTACTGAGCTCCAATCTTGTCGACGACAAAAACTGGACTGACGACACAAAAACGATGATGATGGCTTACTGGACGATTTTCATAGGTCACGATCTATCACACACGGCTGTTTCCACCATAGGTAAACATAATAAGCATAATATAACCATATTATATATATTTATATAATATTTACTATTTTTCATTATTAATGCATGCTTAATAAATTCATAGGGAATAACAGATTTGTTAAATGTTGTTATACTGATGGAAGTATGCAATATAAATTGAACAAACACTTAAGGTCGTGCAAGCCCATATTGATACCGGATGATGATAAATTTTATGTACCGGGACCACATAGATGCATGAACTACGTGCGTTCGCGACCAGCGGTGCATTCCAGTTGCACATTTGGACCCATGGAACAAGTAATATTATTAGTAATAATATTATTAAATTATACCATATTAACGAACTTAGATTAATTAAATTATTATTAAAAGAATTGAAATTAAGTAAATAATTACACTTAATAAAGCCATTTTGGAGGAGGGCTATGTAGCTAGGATAGGAAGAGTTATTAGAAAAATGTAAACAGGAAGTCGCATATGTTAAAAAATAATTGTCTGTTTGGTTAACTTAATATGTTTCAATATTAATGAAAAATCAATTTCTAGTAGTTAGCAGTTATACAACCTAATATACAACCGGATTCTTCATTCATATTTCATAGACGTAAAATATATAAAATAATTTAGAGTTAATAATATATTATACTGATGTATATGCCGAGGTGCATACAATTATACTATGCATAATGATACAACAATACATATATATATATATATATATATATAATATGGGTATATTAATACCTAATATATTTTTATTTACCTATTTATTTTTATATACTTCAGTGCTTCTCAATCTGTACCTAAGTTAAAACATTTTTATAATAAGCGAAGTAATGTAGTGTTTATTGGGTGGTAATTTAGACTTGCGCTAAGAATACAATATACATTAATGAAATGTTCATGGCATATATAAAAAATATTTTTAATTAGGTTTAGCGTCAGAAAAATAATATTTTTTTGTTATAATAGCAATAAATATTTTTAAATATCTTAATTTTTATATAGAATTTATATCATACTGATATAAAGATATGCACATGATTCTAAAATCGCATTATTAATATCTGTTTGTTATAATGTTAATAAATATTTTGAAATATCGTGATTTTATCATCAGAATGACATCCCTTAATAAAAGTAGTAGAATTTTTATTCTAAACTATTGATATAATGTTATAAGGATATCACAAAGTTAAATATCTTAATATTTACATTAACCTGATATCATGCTAATATCAAAATCATAAATTTGCTGTATGGGGTACGTTTGTGATAATAATTAAAAAGGGAAAATAATCTACAAGAAACATTGTGCGTGGGGTAGGTGCAATTATTTTCAGCAAAAGTGTTTAGAACTGACGTTGTGAATTCGCAATCACTACATACACTAACACAATATTTAAAAATTCGTACATACTATTTAACACATGTTTATGTTTCACAGATGAACCAAGCTACTCATTATTTAGATGGGTCTATGATATACGGTTCGTCTTTGAAACAGATGTTGTCGTTGAGAAAAATGTCGGACGGTGAACTGTTGACAAACACACTCAATACGGACCAGAACTATATGCCGCTGGAAACCACAGAAACGGACGCTTGCCAGCATGATAACGGCACCTGTTTCAGGGCTGGTGACATCCGGGCAAATACGTTTCCTCAGTTGACGGTCTTGCACACACTGTGGGTGAGGGAACATAACCGGGTAGCCAGGGGTCTGGCTTATTTAAACTCGCACTGGGAAGACGAACGAATTTTTCTGGAGTCTAAGAAAATTGTAACGGCGTTTATACAGCATATCACTTACAACGAGTGGTTGCCGGCGCTACTGGGCGTAGACTACACCAAGAAGAACGGTTTAGGACTATTGGAAGTTGGATACAGCAACACCTACGATGAGACTGCTGACCCAACTGTTAGCAACAGCTTTGCTACCGCGATACTGCCGTTTGCCAATTCTATGCTAAGCGACATTATTAGGTTAGGTTTTTCCAGAAATAATATTATTGTTATCATTAAAAGCGTAGGTAGGTATTTTATATAGGAGTGACGATTCAATATGATATGATATTTTAAAGATAGCTGAAAAATGTTTTTTTGGACAATTTAAGACCAATGTGTATGATTTTCCGTGCAACAATATTGTCACTTTATTTCACCCATATGAATTCGTTATTAACTTTTGATTTTTAAACGGCGAACTAGACATTTAAATTATTTTCTTACAATTTCAATATATACATATATGATAGTAGCGTATTGAACAAATGTGTTCTGCCATTTAGTTATCTATAAGAATTAAATTTTGGTTTTGTTAAAAATTTACAAATTTAGGGGTGCATTTTTCTTATCTACAATATGTAATATTATTCTATGAATAAATACATCTATTGTTTCAATATTACATATTTAATTTATAAATATATTTGCGTGCGGGTAACAATAATACTCTGCGTAGAAATTTTAGATGATACATGGATATTAGATACATATAAGCAAATATAATAATATTGCTGCTTGAAAATAGTAAAAATATAAAGCTTTATATTAAGTTCTACGTATGTTGTTACTCATAAATGTTGCTCATGTATTTGTTTAGTCTATACTCAGAAAACCAAAAAAAGTACGCAAGTCTTTCATTGAAGAATCATTACAACCGACCGGTTGACATACTGGTTACTTACATGGATCAACTTGTTAGAGGACTAACTACACAGAATACACAAAAAGTCGATATGTTGTTTACACAAACGGTACAGGGTTTTAAAACATTAACACAAAAGTACAAATATTTTTTTTTATATCATCAATGACGATGACGACAATTTTATAGAATATAGATCGTATAACACAATATATGTCTACATTTTTATTTTGTAACATCAGTTTTTTGATTTTTTTATAGATAACAAATAACTTATATAGTAAAGATGCAAAGAATTGGTTTGGAATGGACATTGTCAGCTTAGATATACAACGAAGTCGCGATCACGGTATTCCAAGCTACACACAATTCAGAAAATATTGTGGACTAAAAGACATAGAAAACGAACAACATTTATCCGAGATCATGGAGAAAGATGTAAGTTTAAAAAAATCATAATGCTAAATAATAATTTTCTGTATGTTGCATTTAGTCAGCCGATAGATTATTGAAGCAGTACAAATCTTTGAACGATATAGATTTATTAGTAGGAGCATTGTTAGAGAAACACGCTGAAGACGCAATGGTTGGGCCAACGATGAGATGTATTATTAGAGAACAGTTTGTAAGAACTAAAACTGCAGATAGATATTTTTATGACTTACCAGGAGTATTCACTAAAAGTTAGTACAGCTGAACTATTTTTTATGAATTAACTTAATTTTCATAAACTTTTGTTTAAATTTCAGATCAACTGAAAGAAATCAGAAAAATGACTCTTGCCAGAATCATTTGTAATAACGTCAATAATATCACAATGATGCAGAAACAAGTATTTTTGAAACCGGATTCAACTAATGAATTACAACCCTGTAATACCGAATTAATTCCGACAACCTTCATCAGTCGTTGGTCAGAATTTGTCACAGTAGATCCTAAATCATCTCGTACAAAATATTGATACATTTTATTATAGTCTATGTTAAAAAAACAATAATATTAGTTTTTGATGATTATCGGTAGTTTTTTTTAAATATTTAATTATGTATCAATAAACATTAATCAACAATAGAGAAACCTCTTTCTATCAAAAATATTGTAATGT
>NW_019101835.1:0-4998 GCF_001856785.1 Myzus persicae | reverse complement strand
AGTGATCACTATCGACGTTTTCTGAAATGTATCGAACTTCGTTATCGACTATGTGATTCTGTAAATGACTCTATCGATAGTTTGCGCTTACAACTTGTGCTACCGCAAAGTCGATAAGAAATAAACCGATAGTATCAATTATCAAGGAGATTTTAAGTTTGGTCCAATCACAGTGGCTTTGTGTATTAAGTTATCTTATCAAAGAATATTTGCAAAAGTAAAAACAGAAAATTTAAAAAGTGAAAACTATAAAATCACTATGAAAAGGGCGACTATTCAATCGTAAGTACTTTTATTATTATATATCTACTATCTGACTACCTATTTGGGTTTTTGAAATACACAATTTTATTTAGGTAGTTTTTATACATTTATTTATTAACTTTTGATTATTATTTGAATACCCTTAGTGGATCTCAAAATGAGCAAGAGACAAATTTAAAGAAGGTAAGACAAGGGAGAAGGAATGACAGACAGCTGTCATTCATGGTAGATTATATGGTGCAAAACCCACACGTTGCTACGGGCAAATTTCATACTTTGAATGGGAAAAATAGTTTAGCTGGCTCATGGGAAGACTTGGTTACAAATTTAAATAACCTTCGTAATCCTGGTGTGAAGGAAAAAAATGTTAAGTCGTGGAAAGAGGCAAGTAGAAACATACATTTTATAACGTAGCAATAATAAAATACTACCTAAACTTAACTAGGTATAAAGGAGTTTTTTTTTATCTTTATTTAATATTTTACATGTGAATTATGGTGTAATTATATTTTGTTTAATAAAGGCAATACTCGTATATTTACTTAAAATTCCGTATGCAATATGTATATATGATGATATTTATTATATCATTTAAAATGTAAAGTTTTCATTAAATTAAAAAAATAACAAGTTCAATCAAATGTATATATTGACATTATGATTAAAATGTCAAAATTTTCATTTTTCATACCTTATTTAGGAATCAAAAAACTAATATTATTTGATAGTTTTTTTGAAAACATAGGTATGTAATTGATTTTATTCGTAATTTTAAGATTTTCAGTCCATAATACATTAAAAATAAATGAAATATAAAATTTACCCAACAATTTTAAAAGCGTATTAGATTCTCAAATAATCTTTTTGGGAGGTATTGAATTTTCTCTAAATCCCAACATTTACTTATTAAAACTGATTAAAGTTATTTATTTGTTATCTATTCAGAATGATTTATTTTTAAGTGTTCTATTATATTATTAAAAAATTAGCAATACCTACCTAAGTAAAAAAGAAGTAATTTGGTATTTTAATACAATTTTATAATGTACTATGAACCCTATACTATTGCTGCCCAAAAATAAATAACACCATTGAAAATTAATGTTATGGTCCACTTGTAGCAGTCTCTGTTTGGAGTTTCACTGATACCAATTTGTAATTGTATTGTATTAAGTTCTTTAAATCCTAGTGGCATGCATAAAAATTGTTTTAAGAATGTGTAATTTAGAGATTATTTGGTAAATGTACCTAGTTAAATATAGAAAAAAGAAAAAAGATTTCACTAAGCAATAATGAAATTATCATTAACAAAACCTCCTATGTGCTAAAATTTTAACAAAATACTCAATTTTTCTTCAGTATAAAATTAATATGATAGTAATGTTGAATAAATTACTAAAACTACTTAAACTACTTTTTTGTTGCTGGATTTTAAATGTGTAACATATTTCCAAACATTCCTAGTTTAAATTTGCATTATTAAAAATGTAAAACTATTCAACACAATTCATTAATTTTTATCTTTATATTTAATTTTAGTCTTGG
Source organism: Myzus persicae (assembly GCF_001856785.1). NCBI lineage: Eukaryota > Metazoa > Arthropoda > Insecta > Hemiptera > Aphididae > Myzus > Myzus persicae. Next base: position 3,189 of record NW_019101835.1, on the reverse strand, counting down.
AGAGATTTAAAAACCAAAGTTTCAAAAAAAGCATCTGCTTTAAGAAATGATAAGAAACAAACTGGCAATAAGCAAATTGAATTAGCTGAGTTATCTGAGATTGATAATAAGGTTTTAGGACTAGTAGGATACGATTATGTTGAGGGGACAGTATGTCCAGATTCGTGGCCAGAAGAACTGGTTAGTTTGTATTGAAATTTAGTATTTATTTATTGTTTTTGTTTGTTATAGAATTAAAATGTATTGTTTTTTAGCCTGATGATGTTGAGCAATTGGCTGGTGGTAATTATGATATTTTGAATATAGTACCCACTCCACTCACCATTAGGCCAAACCAGGATCCAGATATAATTGGTTAGTAATTGTATTTAATATATAAGTATTATAAACTAAAATTAAGTATATAATTTGTGTAGCTCATTCTATTTTTTAATATAATATTTTGTTTCTAAAAAAATGGTACCTACAGTCAATTTGTTAATTTGTATATGTATTTTGTGTTTATATTTTCTACTTTTAGAAGCTGATGCAGAGGAAATCATTGACGATCCTTATTATACTGTTGAACTAATAAAAGATAGTACAAATGAAATAAGTTCACTTATAGAAACCAACAAGACAATGACACCACATATTCTAATAAATGTACCTGCTGAATCAAATACATCTTTTATTTCTGAGACATTCATTGATCATTCATCTGGCAAACAACCCATATTGCCAAACATATCTGCAAAAAATTCTAAATTTTCAAACACACCAACCACTAATTTAAAAAAGACTAGAAGGGGTAATTAATTAAGAATTACAAATATAGAACAATTTATCTAGTTGCACTAATAAACATTTTTAATTCTAGATGTCAAACTTAATACACAGTTAAGCAATGCACGTGCGGTATTCACTGATTTAGCTAAAACTAACAATCAACAATTGGAGGTACTTTTCTAATATTATATTGAAATCTACTTAACTATATTATAGATAACTGAACTAAATATCAATGTATATTTTAGTTGTTAACTACTTCATTAAACATGTTTGCTGAAAGCAATAAGCAAATGGCTGCTGCACTTAACAAAATGGCTGAAAATGATGAAAAAAGACTGTTAATGGACGAGAAACTTGTTACCATATTATCAACTGTAATTTCTAAATTAAATTAATTTTTTTGTTATTTCTAATATTTTTAGTTAAAAAAATGAAGATCATTTCTATATTTTGTTTTGTTTTATTATTTCCCGGTACATACAATTTATATTTTTATTTGTTAAAAGTCTAGATAAAAAAAATATATATGTTGTTTTGTTTTAATATATATTAAGTTACATATACATAATTATACATTTAGTACACAATTTTAATTTTGTTAATTTTTTAAAAGATAAAAATAAAGGGTTGTTTTGTTTTATGTTATTTATTGTTTTCATAAATCACCATCAATATAATCAGGAAACCAATTCTGCATGATTTGCTTTTGAATCCGCATTGCTACAGCTCTAGGTCCACCTCTCTCCATCATTTCATTATCTTCTAAATGTCTTACACCATAATCATCATTAATCCAGTTGTCAATATTTTCCTCTTCTACTGGCACACGGTAATAAATTCTCATGTTATGAAGGACAGCACAAGCATTTACTATTTTACCTGCCATATCAGGTGAATACATTAATACACGTTGATATGACAAGCACCTCCATACACTTTTAAAAACTCCAAAAAATCTCTCCACAACATTTCTAGCTTTGCAGTGTTTAATTGTGTATTTGAACTGTCTCGTGCCTTCTCTGTAGTGAGGTAAAGGCGTCATGAGCCAAGGCTCTAATGGGTAGCCAGAATCACCTACATATTAAGTATACAAACAAATGTATAATCTAAATATTTTAAAAATATTCTAATTTTAAATTTGCAAATTTATTACCAATAAGCCATGTGTGGCGTTCACCATTATTATAATGGTATTCCATGGCACGACGGATAGGAGAAGTGCTCCATATGTAGGAATCATTTCTGGCTCCTGGATATCTGGCATTTATATTCAATATTTTTAGTTTTGGACTTACTACCTGAAAAAGTAATTTGTTAAGAATAATATTAGGTTATAAAAACATATTGCTAAAATACATACTGCTTGAACGTTCAATGAGTGATTACCATGATGGTTAACAAAAGCTTCTTCATGTACCTTAGGCGCAAGAATATTAATAAATGTACAATCTATAGCCCCAATGGCACCTTCAAATGGCTGTGGTGCATTACTAAATTCTTCGCGGGCATTATTTCTTTCTAAAAGTGTCATAGGAAATTTGACCCATTTCCGTAACAGCGTATTGTTTATAGCATCAGTGACAGCATGCAAGCACCTACTCACTGATGGCTGGCTAACATTCAAATCAAAATGATCGCCAGTAGCACGTTGGTAGCTTCCTTTAGCATAAATGTACACTGCAACTAATACCTACAATTCAAGCATTTAAATATTGTCTTAATAAACACTTGATTGCTATTCTGTATTATAATATAAACGTATTACATTTAATAATTATGTAAGTTCAATAAGAATTGTAAGAAAAATATGATTTTTCTTTTTTGAAATTAGGTATTCTAAAAATATAGAGTATAGAATTCAAAAATTTTAGTAAAACAATTACTTGAATTTCCACTGGGATTCCAGAATTGCGATCCCGCTTAAGAAACGGCCGAAGATTATTTGTTAAGTCCATAGATAATTCAGGACTTAGGCGAAATATGTCCATAAACTCACTTCTCGGTAGTTCGTAAGGATTTTGTGTATCGCGTAATGTTCTTCTTTCTAACCGTCTCTCAATAAGCCTTACTCTTTCTTCTAAAACTTCCAATTCCCATCCCAAAAAGTATATAGCCATAATAGTTTTGTTTAACTAACTGATTTAACAAATGTTAAGACTTAGAGAAAAATTCATTCAAAATCACAAAAACAAAGTTACAAATATTTATGAACACTCGATAAGGCTTATCGGCCATAATAAAAGGTCCGTTACCGTATCTGATATTTTCGATAGTATTTTATCGCTTAACAATTTTTTTCGTTATCAATATTTTACAGAATCGGTCTTCTCGACATTTGTCGATAACACGTACTATCGATAGCGTATCGAATCGAAAATTATCGATAAGGCTACTTATCGAGTTACAGAATAGAGCTGC